>NC_079435.1:19368940-19402266 GCF_903798145.1 Danio aesculapii | reverse complement strand
AGACTCAGTAACTACAGCACCTGATACAGACAAAACTACGGCTCAATCCACAACAACTGCTGGGGCAGCAACAATAACTTTTAATTTCGCATCCATGTCATCTGTATCCTCAACTGTGGAGTCCACCTTAACAAGTAATACAGAAACAATGACTACAGCACTTGATTTAGCAACAAGCGCTATGCCTGAAACCAAAACTGCTGCTGGGGCAACAACATCTTCTGATTCCACAACCACCTCACCCATATTCTCAACTGTTGGTTCAACCCTTACAAGTAACGCAGAAACAATGAGTTTGACTCCTGATACAGTAACAACATATACAGCTCAATCCACAACAGCTGCTGGGGCATCAACAGCAACAACTTCTGATGCCACATACACCTTATTGGACTCCTCAACTGTGGAGACAACCTCAACAAGTAATACAGAAACAATGACTACAGCACCTGATAATGCATCCACAACTGCGTCTGAAATTACACCAGCTGCTAGAGAAATAACCACAATGTACAATGCTACATCCATTACACCAATATCCACAGCTGTAGAAATAACATCAACAACTATTGTAGACACAATGGCTACAGCACCTGATACAGAAACCACAACTACAGCGCAATCCTCAACATTTGCTGTAACAGGATCAACAACGACTTTGGATGCCACATCCACATCAATGCTATCCTCCACTGTGGTGTCAAATTCAACAAGTAATACAGAAACATCTGATACAACAACCACAACTGCAGATCAAACCACAACAGCTGCTGGTACAACAACAAGTGTTGATGCCACATCCACCTCACCAGTATTCTCAACTGTTGAGTCAACCTCTACAAGGAACAAGAAACAGTGACTTTAGCACCTGATACATCAACCACAGATGCAGCTCAAACCACAACAACTGCTGGGGCAACAGCAAATATCTATGATGGCACATCCACCTCATCTGTATCCTCAAATGTAGAATCGACCTCAACAACTGAGACAGACTCAGTAACTACAGCACCTGATACAGACACAACTACGGCTCATTCCACAACAGCTGCTGGGGTACAAACAATAACCTCTGATTTCACATCCACATCATTGGTATCCCCAATCTGTGGAGTCAACCTCAACAAGTAATACAGAAACAATGACTACAGCACTTGATTTAGCAACAAGCGCTATGCCTGAAACCATGACTGCTGCTGCGGCAACAACATCTTCTGATTCCACAACCACCTCACTCATATTCTCAACTGTTGAGTCAACCCTTACAAGTAACGCAGAGACAATGAGTTTGACTCCTGATACAGCAACAGCATCTACAGCTCAATCCACAACAGCTGCTGGGGCATCAACAGCAACAACTTCTGATGCCACATACACCTTATTGGAATCCTCAACTGTGGAGACAACCTCAACAAGTAATACAGAAACATCTGATACAACAACTGCAGATCAAACCACAACAGCTGCTGGTACAATAACAAGTGTTGATGCCACATCCACCTCACCAGTATTCTCAACTGTTGAGTCAACCTCTACAAGTAATAAAGAAACAGTGACTTTAGCACCTAATACATCAACCACAGATGCAGATCAAACCACAACAACTGCTGGGGCAACAGCAAATATCTATGATGGCACATCCACCTCATCTTTATCCTCAAATGTAGAATCGACCTCAACATCTGAGACAGACTCAGTAACTACAGCACCTGATACAGAAAAAACTACGGCTCAATCCACAACAACTGCTGGGGCAGCAACAATAACTTTTGATTTCGCATCCACGTCATCTGTATCCTCAACTGTGGAGTCCACCTTAACAAGTAATACAGAAACAATGACTACAGCACTTGATTTAGCAACAAGCGCTATGCCTGAAACCAAAACTGCTGCTGGGGCAACAACATCTTCTGATTCCACAACCACCTCACCCATATTCTCAACTGTTGGTTCAACCCTTACAAGTAACGCAGAAACAATGAGTTTGACTCCTGATACAGTAACAACATATACAGCTCAATCCACAACAGCTGCTGGGGCATCAACAGCAACAACTTCTGATGCCACATACACCTTATTGGAATCCTCAACTGTGGAGACAACCTCAACAAGTAATACAGAAACAATGACTACAGCACCTGATAATGCATCCACAACTGCGTCTGAAATTACACCAGCTGCTAGAGAAATAACCACAATGTACAATGCTACATCCATTACACCAATATCCACAGCTGTAGAAATAACATCAACAACTATTGTAGACACAATGGCTACAGCACCTGATACAGAAACCACAACTACAGCGCAATCCTCAACATTTGCTGTAACAGGATCAACAACGACTTTGGATGCCACATCCACATCAATGCTATCCTCCTCTGTGGTGTCAAATTCAACAAGTAATACAGAAACATCTGATACAACAACCACAACTGCAGATCAAACCACAACAGCTGCTGGTACAACAACAAGTGTTGATGCCACATCCACCTCACCAGTATTCTCAACTGATGAGTCAACCTCTACAAGTAATGAAGAAACAGTGACTTTAGCACCTGATACATCAACCACAGATGCAGCTCAAACCACAACAACTGCTGGGGCAACAGCAAATATCTATGATGGCACATCCACCTCATCTGTATCCTCAAATGTAGAATCGACCTCAACAACTGAGACAGACTCAGTAACTACAGCACCTGATACAGACACAACTACGGCTCATTCCACAACAGCTGCTGGGGTACAAACAATAACCTTTGATTTCACATCCACGTCATTGGTATCCCCAACTGTGGAGTCCACCTCAACAAGTAATACAGAAACAATGACTACAGCACTTGATTTAGCAACAAGCGCTATGCCTGAAACCATAACTGCTGCTGCGGCAACAACATCTTCTGATTCCACAACCACCTCACCATATTCTCAACTGTTGAGTCAACCCTTACAAGTAATGCAGAGACAATGAGTTTGACTCTTGATACAGCAACAGCATCTACAGCTCAATCCACAACAGCTGCTGGGGCATCAACAGCAACAACTTCTGATGCCACATACACCTTATTGGAATCCTCAACTGTGGAGACAACCTCAACAAGTAATACAGAAACAATGACTACAGCACCTGATAATGCATCCACAACTGCGTCTGAAATTACACCAGCTGCTAGAGAAATAACCACAATGTACAATGCTACATCCATTACACCAATATCCACAGCTGTAGAAATAACATCAACAACTATTGTAGACACAATGGCTACAGCACCTGATACAGAAACCACAACTACAGCGCAATCCTCAACATTTGCTGTAACAGGATCAACAACGACTTTGGATGCCACATCCACATCAATGCTATCCTCCTCTGTGGTGTCAAATTCAACAAGTAATACAGAAACATCTGATACAACAACCACAACTGCAGATCAAACCACAACAGCTGCTGGTACAACAACAAGTGTTGATGCCACATCCACCTCACCAGTATTCTCAACTGTTGAGTCAACCTCTACAAGTAATAAAGAAATAGTGACTTTAGCACCTGATACATCAACCACAGATGCAGCTCAAACCACAACAACTGCTGGGGCAACAGCAAATATCTATGATGGCACATCCACCTCATCTGTATCCTCAAATGTAGAATCGACCTCAACAACTGAGACAGACTCAGTAACTACAGCACCTGATACAGACACAACTACGGCTCATTCCACAACAGCTGCTGGGGTACAAACAATAACCTCTGATTTCACATCCACATCATTGGTATCCCCATCTGTGGAGTCAACCTCAACAAGTAATACAGAAACAATGACTACAGCACTTGATTTAGCAACAAGCGCTATGCCTGAAACCATGACTGCTGCTGCGGCAACAACATCTTCTGATTCCTCAACCACCTCACTCATATTCTCAACTGTTGAGTCAACCCTTACAAGTAACGCAGAGACAATGAGTTTGACTCCTGATACAGCAACAGCATCTACAGCTCAATCCACAACAGCTGCTGGGGCATCAACAGCAACAACTTCTGATGCCACATACACCTTATTGGAATCCTCAACTGTGGAGACAACCTCAACAAGTAATACAGAAACATCTGATACAACAACTGCAGATCAAACCACAACAGCTGCTGGTACAATAACAAGTGTTGATGCCACATCCACCTCACCAGTATTCTCAACTGTTGAGTCAACCTCTACAAGTAATAAAGAAACAGTGACTTTAGCACCTAATTCATCAACCACAGATGCAGATCAAACCACAACAACTGCTGGGGCAACAGCAAATATCTATGATGGCACATCCACCTCATCTTTATCCTCAAATGTAGAATCGACCTCAACATCTGAGACAGACTCAGTAACTACAGCACCTGATACAGAAAAAACTACGGCTCAATCCACAACAACTGCTGGGGCAGCAACAATAACTTTTGATTTCGCATCCACGTCATCTGTATCCTCAACTGTGGAGTCCACCTTAACAAGTAATACAGAAACAATGACTACAGCACTTGATTTAGCAACAAGCGCTATGCCTGAAACCAAAACTGCTGCTGGGGCAACAACATCTTCTGATTCCACAACCACCTCACCCATATTCTCAACTGTTGGTTCAACCCTTACAAGTAACGCAGAAACAATGAGTTTGACTCCTGATACAGTAACAACATATACAGCTCAATCCACAACAGCTGCTGGGGCATCAACAGCAACAACTTCTGATGCCACATACACCTTATTGGAATCCTCAACTGTGGAGACAACCTCAACAAGTAATACAGAAACAATGACTACAGCACCTGATAATGCATCCACAACTGCGTCTGAAATTACACCAGCTGCTAGAGAAATAACCACAATGTACAATGCTACATCCATTACACCAATATCCACAGCTGTAGAAATAACATCAATAACTATTGTAGACACAATGGCTACAGCACCTGATACAGAAACCACAACTACAGCGCAATCCTCAACATTTGCTGTAACAGGATCAACAACGACTTTGGATGCCACATCCACATCAATGCTATCCTCCTCTGTGGTGTCAAATTTAACAAGTAATACAGAAACATCTGATACAACAACCACAACTGCAGATCAAACCACAACAGCTGCTGGTACAACAACAAGTGTTGATGCCACATCCACCTCACCAGTATTCTCAACTGTTGAGTCAACCTCTACAAGTAATGAAGAAACAGTGACATTAGCACCTGATACATCAACCACAGATGCTGCTCAAACCACAAAAACTGCTGGGGCAACAGCAAATATCTATGATGGCACATCCACCTCATCTGTATCCTCAAATGTAGAATCGACCTCAACAACTGAGACAGACTCAGTAACTACAGCACCTGATACAGACACAACTACGACTCAATCCACAACAACTGCTGGGGCAGCAACAATAACTTTTGATTTCGCATCCACGTCATCTGTATCCTCAACTGTGGAGTCCACCTTAACAAGTAATACAGAAACAATGACTACAGCACTTGATTTAGCAACAAGCGCTATGCCTGAAACCATAACTGCTGCTGCGGCAACAACATCTTCTGATTCCTCAACCACCTCACTCATATTCTCAACTGTTGAGTCAACCCTTACAAGTAACGCAGAAACAATGACTTTGACTCCTGATACAACAACAACATCTACAGCTCAATCCACAACAGCTGCTGGGGCATCAACAGCAACAACTTCTGATGCCACATACACCTTATTGGAATCCTCAACTGTGGAGACAACCTCAACAAGTAATACAGAAACAATGACTACAGCACCTGATAATGCATCCACAACTGCGTCTGAAATTACACCAGCTGCTAGAGAAATAACCACAATGTACAATGCTACATCCATTACACCAATATCCACAGCTGTAGAAATAACATCAACAACTATTGTAGACACAATGGCTACAGCACCTGATACAGAAACCACAACTACAGCGCAATCCTCAACATTTGCTGTAACAGGATCAACAACGACTTTTGATGCCACATCCACATCAATGCTATCCTCCTCTGTGGTGTCAAATTCAACAAGTAATACAGAAACATCTGATACAACAACCACAACTGCAGATCAAACCACAACAGCTGCTGGTACAACAACAAGTGTTGATGCCACATCCACCTCACCAGTATTCTCAACTGTTGAGTCAACCTCTACAAGTAATGAAGAAACAGTGACTTTAGCACCTGATACATCAACCACAGATGCAGCTCAAACCACAACAACTGCTGGGGCAACAGCAAATATCTATGATGGCACATCCACCTCATCTGTATCCTCAAATGTAGAATCGACCTCAACAACTGAGACAGACTCAGTAACTACAGCACCTGATACAGACACAACTACGGCTCATTCCACAACAGCTGCTGGGGTACAAACAATAACCTTTGATTTCACATCCACGTCATTGGTATCCTCAACTGTGGAGTCCACCTCAACAAGTAATACAGAAACAATGACTACAGCACTTGATTTAGCAACAAGCGCTATGCCTGAAACCATAACTGCTGCTGCGGCAACAACATCTTCTGATTCCACAACCACCTCACTCATATTCTCAACTGTTGAGTCAACCCTTACAAGTAACGCAGAGACAATGAGTTTGACTCTTGATACAGCAACAGCATCTACAGCTCAATCCACAACAGCTGCTGGGGCATCAACAGCAACAACTTCTGATGCCACATACACCTTATTGGAATCCTCAACTGTGGAGACAACCTCAACAAGTAATACAGAAACAATGACTACAGCACCTGATAATGCATCCACAACTGCGTCTGAAATTACACCAGCTGCTAGAGAAATAACCACAATGTACAATGCTACATCCATTACACCAATATCCACAGCTGTAGAAATAACATCAACAACTATTGTAGACACAATGGCTACAGCACCTGATACAGAAACCACAACTACAGCGCAATCCTCAACATTTGCTGTAACAGGATCAACAACGACTTTGGATGCCACATCCACATCAATGCTATCCTCCTCTGTGGTGTCAAATTCAACAAGTAATACAGAAACATCTGATACAACAACCACAACTGCAGATCAAACCACAACAGCTGCTGGTACAACAACAAGTGTTGATGCCACATCCACCTCACCAGTATTCTCAACTGATGAGTCAACCTCTACAAGTAATGAAGAAACAGTGACTTTAGCACCTGATACATCAACCACAGATGCAGCTCAAACCACAACAACTGCTGGGGCAACAGCAAATATCTATGATGGCACATCCACCTCATCTGTATCCTCAAATGTAGAATCGACCTCAACAACTGAGACAGACTCAGTAACTACAGCACCTGATACAGACACAACTACGGCTCATTCCACAACAGCTGCTGGGGTACAAACAATAACCTTTGATTTCACATCCACGTCATTGGTATCCCCAACTGTGGAGTCAACCTCAACAAGTAATACAGAAACAATGACTACAGCACTTGATTTAGCAACAAGCGCTATGCCTGAAACCATAACTGCTGCTGCGGCAACAACATCTTCTGATTCCACAACCACCTCACTCATATTCTCAACTGTTGAGTCAACCCTTACAAGTAACGCAGAGACAATGAGTTTGACTCTTGATACAGCAACAGCATCTACAGCTCAATCCACAACAGCTGCTGGGGCATCAACAGCAACAACTTCTGATGCCACATACACCTTATTGGAATCCTCAACTGTGGAGACAACCTCAACAAGTAATACAGAAACATCTGATACAACAACTGCAGATCAAACCAAATCAGCTGCTGGTACAACAACAAGTGTTGATGACACATCTACCTCTCCAGTATTCTCAACTGATTGAGTCAACCTCTACAAGTAATAAAGAAACAGTGACTTTAGCACCTGATACATCAACCACAGATGCAGCTCAAACCACAACAACTGCTGGGGCAACAGCAAATATCTATGATGGCACATCCACCTCATCTGTATCCTCAAATGTAGAATCGACCTCAACATCTGAGACAGACTCAGTAACTACAGCACCTGATACAGACACAACTACGGCTCAATCCACAACAACTGCTGGGGCAGCAACAATAACTTTTGATTTCACATCCACGTCATCTGTATCCTCAACTGTGGAGTCCACCTTAACAAGTAATACAGAAACAATGACTACAGCACTTGATTTAGCAACAAGCGCTATGCCTGAAACCATAACTGCTGCTGGGGCAACAACATCTTCTGATTCCACAACCACCTCACCCATATTCTCAACTGTTGGTTCAACCCTTACAAGTAACGCAGAAACAATGAGTTTGACTCCTGATACAGTAACAACATCTACAGCTCAATCCACAACAGCTGCTGGGGCATCAACAGCAACAACTTCTGATGCCACATACACCTTATTGGAATCCTCAACTGTGGAGACAACCTCAACAAGTAATACAGAAACAATGACTACAGCACCTGATAATGCATCCACAACTGCGTCTGAAATTACACCAGCTGCTAGAGAAATAACCACAATGTACAATGCTACATCCATTACACCAATATCCACAGCTGTAGAAATAACATCAACAACTATTGTAGACACAATGGCTACAGCACCTAATACAGAAACCACAACTACAGCGCAATCCTCAACATTTGCTGGAACAGGATCAACAACGACTTTGGATGCCACATCCACATCAATGCTATCCTCCTCTGTGGTGTCAAATTCAACAAGTAATACAGAAACATCTGATACAACAACCACAACTGCAGATCAAACCACAACAGCTGCTGGTACAACAACAAGTGTTGATGCCACATCCACCTCACCAGTATTCTCAACTGTTGAGTCAACCTCTACAAGTAATGAAGAAACAGTGACTTTAGCACCTGATACATCAACCACAGATGCAGCTCAAACCACAACAACTGCTGGGGCAACAGCAAATATCTATGATGGCACATCCACCTCATCTGTATCCTCAAATGTAGAATCGACCTCAACAACTGAGACAGACTCAGTAACTACAGCACCTGATACAGACACAACTACGGCTCAATCCACAACAACTGCTGGGGCAGCAACAATAACTTTTGATTTCACATCCACGTCATCTGTATCCTCAACTGTGGAGTCCACCTTAACAAGTAATACAGAAACAATGACTACAGCACTTGATTTAGCAACAAGCGCTATGCCTGAAACCATAACTGCTGCTGGGGCAACAACGTCTTCTGAGTCCACATCCACCTCACTCATATTCTCAACTGTTGAGTCAACCCTTACAAGTAACGCAGAAACAATGACTTTGACTCCTGATACAGCAACAACATCTACAGCTCAATCCACAACAGCTGCTGGGGCATCAACAGCAACAACTTCTGATGCCACATACACCTTATTGGAATCCTCAACTGTGGAGACAACCTCAACAAGTAATACAGAAACAATGACTACAGCACCTGATAATGCATCCACAACTGCGTCTGAAATTACACCAGCTGCTAGAGAAATAACCACAATGTACAATGCTACATCCATTACACCAATATCCACAGCTGTAGAAATAACATCAACAACTATTGTAGACACAATGGCTACAGCACCTGATACAGAAACCACAACTACAGCGCAATCCTCAACATTTGCTGTAACAGGATCAACAACGACTTTGGATGCCACATCCACATCAATGCTATCCTCCTCTGTGGTGTCAAATTCAACAAGTAATACAGAAACATCTGATACAACAACCACAACTGCAGATCAAACCACAACAGCTGCTGGTACAACAACAAGTGTTGATGCCACATCCACCTCACCAGTATTCTCAACTGTTGAGTCAACCTCTACAAGTAATAAAGAAACAGTGACTTTAGCACCTGATACATCAACCACAGATGCAGATCAAACCACAACAACTGCTGGGGCAACAGCAAATATCTATGATGGCACATCCACCTCATCTGTATCCTCAAATGTAGAATCGACCTCAACATCTGAGACAGACTCAGTAACTACAGCACCTGATACAGACACAACTACGGCTCAATCCACAACAACTGCTGGGGCAGCAACAATAACTTTTGATTTCGCATCCACGTCATCTGTATCCTCAACTGTGGAGTCCACCTTAACAAGTAATACAGAAACAATGACTACAGCACTTGATTTAGCAACAAGCGCTATGCCTGAAACCATAACTGCTGCTGGGGCAACAACATCTTCTGATTCCTCAACCACCTCACCCATATTCTCAACTGTTGGTTCAACCCTTACAAGTAACGCAGAAACAATGAGTTTGACTCCTGATACAGTAACAACATCTACAGCTCAATCCACAACAGCTGCTGGGGCATCAACAGCAACAACTTCTGATGCCACATACACCTTATTGGAATCCTCAAATGTGGAGACAACCTCAACAAGTAATACAGAAACAATGACTACAGCACCTGATAATGCATCCACAACTGCGTCTGAAATTACACCACCTGCTAGAGAAATAACCACAATGTACAATGCTACATCCATTACACCAATATCCACAGCTGTAGAAATAACATCAACAACTATTGTAGACACAATGGCTACAGCACCTGATACAGAAACCACAACTACAGCGCAATCCTCAACATTTGCTGTAACAGGATCAACAACGACTTTGGATGCCACATCCACATCAATGCTATCCTCCTCTGTGGTGTCAAATTCAACAAGTAATACAGAAACATCTGATACAACAACCACAACTGCAGATCAAACCACAACAGCTGCTGGTACAACAACAAGTGTTGATGCCACATCCACCTCACCAGTATTCTCAACTGTTGAGTCAACCTCTACAAGTAATGAAGAAACAGTGACTTTAGCACCTGATACATCAACCACAGATGCAGCTCAAACCACAACAACTGCTGGGGCAACAGCAAATATCTATGATGGCACATCCACCTCATCTGTATCCTCAAATGTAGAATCGACCTCAACAACTGAGACAGACTCAGTAACTACAGCACCTGATACAGACACAACTACGGCTCAATCCACAACAGCTGCTGGGGTACAAACAATAACCTTTGATTTCACATCCACGTCATTGGTATCCCCAACTGTGGAGTCCACCTCAACAAGTAATACAGAAACAATGACTACAGCACTTGATTTAGCAACAAGCGCTATGCCTGAAACCATAACTGCTGCTGCGGCAACAACATCTTCTGATTCCACAACCACCTCACTCATATTCTCAACTGTTGAGTCAACCCTTACAAGTAACGCAGAAACAATGACTTTGACTCCTGATACAGCAACAACATCTACAGCTCAATCCACAACAGCTGCTGGGGCATCAACAGCAACAACTTCTGATGCCACATACACCTTATTGGAATCCTCAACTGTGGAGACAACCTCAACAAGTAATACAGAAACAATGATTACAGCACCTGATAATGCATCCACAACTGCATCTGAAATTACACCAGCTGCTAGAGAAATAACCACAATGTACAATGCTACATCCATTACACCAATATCCACAGCTGTAGAAATAACATCAACAACTATTGTAGACACAATGGCTACAGCACCTGATACAGAAACCACAACTACAGCGCAATCCTCAACATTTGCTGGAACAGGAACAACAACGACTTTGGATGCCACATCCACATCAACGCTATCCTCCTCTGTGGTGTCAAATTCAACAAGTAATACAGAAACATCTGATACAACAACCACAACTGCAGATCAAACCACAACTGCTGCTGGTACAACAACAAGTGTTGATGCCACATCCACCTCACCAGTATTCTCAACTGTTGAGTCAACCTCTACAAGTAATGAAGAAACAGTGACTTTAGCACCTGATACATCAACCACAGATGCAGCTCAAACCACAACAACTGCTGGGGCAACAGCAAATATCTATGATGGCACATCCACCTCATCTGTATCCTCAAATGTAGAATCGACCTCAACAACTGAGACAGACTCAGTAACTACAGCACCTGATACAGACACAACTACGGCTCATTCCACAACAGCTGCTGGGGTACAAACAATAACCTCTGATTTCACATCCACGTCATCTGTATCCTCAACTATGGAGTCCACCTTAACAAGTAATACAGAAACAATGACTACAGCACTTGATTTAGCAACAAGCGCTATGCCTGAAACCATAACTGCTGCTGGGGCAACAACATCTTCTGATTCCTCAACCACCTCACCCATATTCTCAACTGTTGGTTCAACCCTTACAAGTAACGCAGAAACATTGAGTTTGACTCCTGATACAGTAACAACATCTACAGCTCAATCTACAACAGCTGCAGGGGCATCAACAGCAACAACTTCTGATGCCACATACACCTTATTGGAATCCTCAACTGTGGAGACAACCTCAACAAGTAATACAGAAACAATGACTACAGCACCTGATAATGCATCCACAACTGCGTCTGAAATTACACCAGCTGCTAGAGAAATAACCACAATGTACAATGCTACATCCATTACATCTATATCCACAGCTGTAGAAATATTATCAACACCTATTGTAGACACAATGGCTACAGCACCTGATACAGAAACCACAACTACAGCACAATCCTCAACAGTTGCTGGAACAGGAACAACAACGACTTTGGATGCCACATCCACATCAACGCTATCCTTCACTGTGGTATCAAATTCAACAAGTAATACAGAAACATCTGATACAACAACTGCAGATCAAACCACAACAGCTGCTGATACAACAACAAGTGTTGATGCCACATCCACCTCATCAGTATTCTCAACTGTTGAGTCAACCTCTACAAGTAATGAAGAAACAGTTACTTTAGCACCTGATACATCAACCACAGATGCAGCTCAAACCACAACAACTGCTGGGGCAACAGCAAATATCTATGATGGCACATCCACCTCATCTGTATCCTCAAATGTAGAATCGACCTCAACAACTGAGACAGACTCAGTAACTACAGCACCTGATACAGACACAACTACGGCTCAATCCACAACAGCTGCTGGGGTACAAACAATAACCTTTGATTTCACATCCACGTCATCGGTATCCTCAACTGTGGAGTCCACCTCAACAAGTAATACAGAAACAATGACTACAGCACTTGATTTAGCAACAAGCGCTATGCCTGAAACCATAACTGCTGCTGGGGCAACACCATCTTCTGATTCCACAACCACCTCACTCATATTCTCAACTGTTGAGTCAACCCTTACAAGTAACGCAGAAACAATGACTTTGACTCCTGATACAGCAACAACATCTACAGCTCAATCCACAACAGCTGGTGGGGCATCAACAGCAACAACTTCTGATGCCACATACACCTTATTGGAATCCTCAACTGTGGAGACAACCTCAACAAGTAATACAGAAACAATGACTACAGCACCTGATAATGCAACCACAACTGCATCTAAAATTACACCAGCTGCTAGAGAAATAACCACAATGTACAATGCTACATCCATTACACCAATATCCACAGCTGTAGAATCAACATCAACAACTATTGCAGACACAATGGCTACAGCACCTGATACAGAAACCACAACTACAGCGCAATCCTCAATATTTGCTGGAACAGGAACAATGACATTGGATGCCACATTCTCATCAATATTATCCTCCACTGTGGTGTCAAATTCAACAAGTAATATAGAAACATCTGATACAACAACCACAACTGCAGCTCAATCATCTACTGCTGCTGGGGCATCAAGAACAACTTTTGATGCCACATACACACCATTAGTATCATCAACTGTGGAGAGAACCTCAACAAATAATGCAGAAACAGTGTTTTTGGTACCTGACACAGCAACTACATCTAGAGCTCAATTAACAACAGCTGCTGGGGCAGCAACAACAACAGCTTATGATGACACATCCACCTCATGGCTGTCCTTAACTGTGCAGTCAACCTTAATAAATGCTTCAGAAACAATCACTACACCACCTGATACAGCAACTAGAACCGCATCTGAATCCACAACAGCCACTGGGGTAACAATGACATCTTATGATGTCGCATCCACCTCACAAGTTTTCTCAACTTCACGATCAAAATCAAGAATTAATGCAGACACAATGACTTTAGGCCCTGATACAGAAACCACCTCATTGATATCCTCAAAATCAACCTTAACAACTGAGACAGACTTAGTAACTACAGCACCTGATACAGAAAAAACAACTACAGATCAATCTACAACAACTGCTGGGGCAGCAACAACAATTTTTGATTCCATGTCCACCTCTTCGGTACCCTCAACTGTGGAGACAACAACAAGTAATGCAGAAACAATGACTACAGCACTTGATTTAGCAACAAGAGCTATGCCTGAAACCATAACAGTTGCTGGGGCAACAACATCTTCTAATCCCACTTTCACCTCATCTGTATCTTCATTTGTGGAGTCAACCTCAACAAGTAATGCAGAAACAGTGACTACTGCACACGATATTGCAACCACAAATAGCACAACAGCTGCTGGAGTAACATTAACCTATAATACCTTATCTACATCATTAGTATCCTCAATTGCGGATTCAGCTTCAATAACTAATGCAGACACAACAACCACAGCACTTGATACAGCATATACAACTATGGCTGAAACCACAACAACAGCTGAGGCAACAATATCAAGAAATTTGGATGTTAGCATAGGAGACATTCCAGTAACAACTACTGATGCAACATTACAAAGTTTGAATGGACCAACCACAACTTTTCCTGAGGCAATGTTTGGTGCAAGCACAAGAAATATAGAAGCAGCAGACACTCCTAAATTCTCAACTATGGAAAGGAATTCAGCAACTTATCCAGCCATCACAACAATGGTTGAAACAAAACTAGACCTTTCAAAAACAACCACTAGTGCACCAACAACGATTTTTGATGCACAAGCCACCTCTTTACCACTTCCAACTGTAGCACAAACATTAGCTCATGTAGCAACCACAACTTTGCCTGCCAACACAGCTTTTAGTGCAACCACAACTAATATGGACATTACAACTCTTTCAAAAATCTCAACTGCTGCACCAAAAACAACATCTGATGAAGCATCCACTAATACACTTGAATCTTTTATAACTAATCATACAACATTTTCAGTTTTGGCAGCCACACCCACTTTTACAGCATCCTCAACTTCAGACACAACGTCTACAATTGATGAACCAACCACCACTATGCCTGAAACAGTGACAAATACTAGTGCAGCAGCAGACTTGCTTACCACAACAACTTTTTCTGCATCCTCAGATATCGCACCAAAGTTAACAGATGCTGCAACTGTTCTTGTAAACACAACAACAACTTTGGATGCCACAGCTACTTTTTCACCATCCTCAAATGTAACTGAAATGTCAACAACTCTTGCTGCAGCCATAGCATTACCAGTAAACACAACTAATGGTGACACATCAACAGCATTGGATGATACAACCACCTCTCAAATATCCTCAACAGAAGCACCAAGTTCAACCACAGAAAAAGGAACCACAGTTACAACTGAAAACACAACTTACATTGACGGAACAACAATAACTTTGAATGCCACAATAAATCCATCTGTATTTTCAACAACCATTAGTGCAACAACTTTGGCTGAAGTAAGCAACCTACCATCATCTTTAAATGAAACAGAAATGTTGACAACTAATGCATCAACTACAACTGTGCCTGAAGCTACAACATACCTTCAAACAACAACCTCTGATGAAGCATTATCACATTTTGCTGTGACAACAAGACCTGAAACATCCTCATTTCCAACAACAACTAATTCTGAGATCACAACAGAAATTGGTTTAATAACAATTTCTTCAACCACACTTAAACCTTCATCAACGATTGCTCCACAATCAACAAAAGATGTAGCATCCACTTCAGTCCAACCAACAACATCTGGTCTTGAATTAAATACAAATTCGTCTAACATGGAGACATCTCCAACCTCCGCAGCATTAACACCAATGTTGGCAACTGAATCAGCAACAATAACTATGTCTGAAACCACATCAGCTGCAAAAACGTTGGATACAAACAATACATTGGCTACAAATCCTCCAACAACTACTATTGTGGCTGAAACCATTTTACTTCCTACAACTTCTGGTGAGACATGTGCAACTACTACTGCTATTCAAATGACTACTTATAGTCATTCTCATTGTTTGTCAATTTTAATGATAATAAAACAACATATATGACGTCTGTCATGTTCACGGTATCATTTAAAACGTTTTTGATCCAGTGATAATATTTGTGCTTCAGGCTTTTTTTTCACCCCAAAATGGAGGTTCTGTCATCCCTTTTCACTTATTACAAACCTGGTTGAGTTTCTTTTGTTGAAGGAAGATTCTTTAGAGAATGACTTTGACATCTATATTATTTTTTGTTTCTGCAATGGATGGTTGCAGGAATAGTTCAACCAAATGAAAATTCTGTCATCAAATTCGATTGATCTGACAGTTAGTCTGAGACAGTAGACTGCAGAGAAATCCTAATCCTAATCTAAAAGAAACCCTAACACACTAAATACTAGGTGTGTAATCGTACACAGAAATCATGGTTTGGCACATACCTTCGGTTTTGGGGTCACGGTTCAGTACGGGTTCGGTTTGGTACAACAGGAATAAGCAACAAATCCCCAATGTTTGCTTATTTATTTTGAAAAGGCGTACTTGTTGTGTCCACCTGCTTTGAATGTTATCACTTGATTGAATGGGCGTAATCAGTTGTTATCAACTGATATATATGGGCCAGTAGGGGCCTTTTGTGCCTACTGGGAGGCTCAGAAGGCTGTTACCATCTATCCACATGGTTAATCAGCTATACTAAGATAGATGCAGATCTGTTTTTACAGTACTGTGACGGTTGGGTTTAGGATTGGGGTAGGGGTAGACATTAATAAAATATAAATTTATTTACTAAATAATTAATAAATAATATAATTAATTATCATGGTTAATCAGACATGTGAATAGAGAAGACTCCAGATCCAGATCTGTTTTTACACAAATTTTTATCACAAATCTAGTAATTCCTGCTATAATATTATTATGCCCTAACTGCATCATGCTGTGATGCTTTAAATACATTAATGTACTACTAATGATTTATCCCTACTGTCCTTTTCTCTTTCTTCATTTTCTCTCTTTTTTATACTGCAGCCATGACAACAACTCCAGTTCCAGTAACTCAAAATCCAATAGAAGCACCAACTGTGTAAGTGCAATTTTGAAGTATATGGATTTATTCATTTCATCGATCTTACTCATCATTTTATTCTACCTCCCTTTCAGGATTGGGACAGTGATTATTTACATCCAGCTCATATTCATCACACTGGGCCCTATACCAAGTGAGAGTACAATAATGCAGTTGGTTAACTCTATGCTGGACTCACGGTTCAGAACCAAACGAGATGTAGGAGCACAAAGCCTGAACACCCCTGTGAGCATTGTGAATGTTACTTATACAAGTGAGTTTTCTCTCCTCCGTGTAGTCACCAGTGAACAAATCTACATATTGCAATGCAAGGATATCCCCATACAGCATCAGCTAATATGTATTATGTGCTTTACCTTTTTAAGAAATTTCTGACAAATCGTATGCCCTGAATTTTGGATTTGAAATCGCCAATGTTTCCATGTCTGAGAAAATTGAACTCAGGAATGACACGTATGGGTTAATCCAGGACTCTATAAATAAACTGGTGAGTTTGAGAAAATTTCTTGTAAATAAATAAGCTTTGATTTTGATTAAGCTTAACTCCTGATATCAACTTGAATTATTACTTCATTAATTAATTTCCTTTCATGTTTGTTTCATGTTTCAGCTGAATCAAATCCTAAATAACCCCACAGCCACTCCATTTGTGTTCAAAAATGCCAATTTCACGTAAGATAAAAACCTCATTTAGAGCAGACATGTGTACTGATTCCTAGAACATCAAGATGTTTTTGAGGTGTTTACTTATCAATGTTGATTTTGTTTTTCTCCCCAGGGGTAATTCCACCTCTATCCAGGCAAATGTGTATTATGTATTCTCAGAAAGTGACATCACACAACCCAATGCCTTTATTAATGCCCTTCTTGTGGTTAACAAAGGTGTGTACTTCTGCTCATAAATCCAATTATTATTAATAGCTTCGTATATTATTGTCTTATTGGAATTATTTTACACCTTGTCATCAACAGATGTAGTTACCACACCTCCAGCAACAACCACCATCTATTACTCCATGGTGCTGAACACTACAGTCTCAAGCAACAGCACGAATGCAGCATGGGTTGTGGCCATAATTGTACCCTGTGCAATTGCTATCATCCTTGTGCCTTGCTGGATTCTACTTTGTGTAAGTTTCATAAAAATTAAGAAAGAAAATATGCATATTATAATTTACATGATAATGGTAAATGTGAGGCGGCTCAGTGGTATGGTCGCCTCACGACAAGAATGTTTCTGGTTCAAGTTCCGGCTGGGTCAGTTGGCATTTCTTTGCGAAGACTGCATGTTTTTCCAGTGTTGGCGTGAGTTTTCTCTGGGTGTTTCCCTCACAGTCCAAAGACATGCGGTATAGGTGAATTGAATAAACTAAATGGGCCGTGGTTTATGTGTGTGTGTGAATAAGAGTGTATGGGTGTTTCCCAATACTGGGTTGCAGCTGGAAGGCCATCCGCTTGTGATAAATGATATGATACCTGAAAGCTTTGAAGGGTACTAAGATTAATTCTAATCTAATAATGCTATCTCTTTGTTGGCAGTGTTTGCTCTGTGGTTGCTGTACATCAATAAGACGACGATGGCGCAGAAGAAGAGACTCATACAGTCTGCAGCAACACACAACCCGAAACAGCCTCTTCTAGACAACTGGAGAATAATTTCAATACATCATGACAAAATTAATTACACTATCTTACACTATCACTATCTGCTATCTTTTAAATTGTTTATTGCACTATTTATTTCTTATATCTATATTGCTGTACAGACATGCTCCTAAATTTTCATAAATGTAATTTATTTTCAGAATTGTATTATCCAGTGATAAAATGTATTTAATAAGTATGTGAGGTTCAACCTCTGTAGATTTTACATCCATTACCCCCTAATTAATTTATTTGACATTACTCATTTCATTTCCTGGGGCTATATGGATTGTGTTTAACTTATTTACAATTCGATTAACTTTACTTCTTTGCATCTCAAAAAAAGAAGCATTATGTGCTTGACACACACACACACACACACACACACACACACACACACACACACACACACACACACATATATATATATATATATATATATATATATATATATATATATATATATATATGCGTGTGTGTGTGTGTGTGTAAAATAGCAGCAATATATGTATTTTGATTTTTTTCTGTAAAATTGCATATCTTAACATTCACTTCTGTTAATAATGATCACTTCTGTAAGTTTGCTAACAGCTGCTAAATAGAAATTCTGGAAAAAAGTCAAACATTTTTATCTATTTAACCAGAACAGTTACTAAGTACCATTTATGTATAATCAAGTGACTAATGATAATCTAATGCAAATCTGATGCAAACTTAATAAAGTCTTTCATTGTTGAACATTGACGTTTATTTTAATGCCATTTTTTTAAACAATAATGAAAATGTTGAAGCTGTTGTGCAGTTTAACAAAAAAAAAAAAAAAATCTGTTACAACCCTACCACTTTGTTTCTTTAACACAATGTCCAGAATCACTACTGATGATCGTTAAAAATAAATTAAAACGGTCACCTTTTGCCCACCTTTGGTCATTCAAAAGCCTGTTTGCTTGTATGAATTTCTGTTTAAGATGAACTAAATTATCAAAACGAAAAGACAAAGAAAGGAAAGAAAAGAGAAAGAAAGACCAATGAAAATGTTTTTGTCAAATATATAATTGGCAAATACTGAAATTACAGTTTATTGACAGAGATGAAACTAAGGAAAGGCAAACAACAACACAGTCCAACAACAGGGGGAAACGGTGAGCTGTGCAGGGCAATTGTGGATAAGCGCTGAATCAGCCTTGACTACATTCAGGCAAGGAAGTTGCTGAGAAATACCTAGGTGGTGAAAACCTGTGAAGACGCACAGGTGAAGATACTATTGGTGCAGAGGATCTCCGGTTCAGAACCGGTCTAGCAGCCGGGCGGAGGAAACCAGCTGCCAGAGACTAACAGGTGGAGCAAAACAAGACAAGAAATATAACAAGACAACACAAAACAGACGGAGAGATAAAATTAAAGCAAACAAACTACACGAAAATAAAGTGAAAAAAAAAGGAACAAATACTACCAAACAAAAATGCCAAATGAAATAAAGTCACGACAGCATTATGTCTAGAAACAACAGATTACCCTTAAATGAAAAGAAACCAAAGAGCACGTCTATTAAAAAAAAAAGCAAATAAAACCAATTAAAGTAAACAAGAGTCAATTAAAGAAACATTAACCATAAACAACACACCGTGCTGGGCACGAGGCTGAATCCAGCTTCTTATTCGCAGCTTCTTATTGACGCTATGCGGTCCACCTTAAAAACCGCGACGCTTCCGTTTTTCAGCTTCTTATTCGCGCTCAACTTAGGGACCGTGTTTATTTGTTTTCCTTTTTGAAAAACGAAAAATGCTAAATGAAACTGATATAAGACAGAAAACGGGCTGCAAGCATGAAATCTAAGTACATCATTGATTATTATAGACAGTGCCATCGTTTGAGTACAATATATTTCTGTTTTTTTCAGAAAAATTGTCCTTTATGAAGACTTCACCTGACCCACCTATGTATAGACAGTGCCTGCCTCTGCAAGGATTTTAGATACAAAATAATTCTTTTGATTTATTCAAGTTGTAAAAGTTACTGCATGCTTTATCTGCAAATACTAAAATTTGTATTAGACACCCACGCCTGTAAATACAATACTAGTTTTGTTAAACCTATTGTTTCAAAGAACAGACACTGCACTTTTTATACACATTTTTATATACCTTATACAAATGAATGTGAATTGAACTGAATGAGCTATTGCATAATTAATTACTGTTCCGTGTTGTCTCTTATTCTACACAACAGGCTAATAGTATATATGTCATGCGTCTGTATATGTATAAATATTCTATACCATTGAAAAGACAGACCTTAAAAAAAAATGTAAAAATACAGACATTTCAATAAATGCCCAGTTGGAGGTGCTATATGCCAAGTTTTTTGCATATTCATTTATTGTTTTACTTGTAACCTATATGTATTTGTGTGCCTACTACATACTATATATGTGTGTACTATAAACTATGTGTGTGTGTGTGTGTGGGGGGGGGGTGTATTTTAACATTAAAAATGTTTAACACTAAAGATAATAATATTATGTTTATGTTATAAATTTATACAAAATAAAGATGCTAATACATAATGATTTAATAATAATGATTTAATAATTGTTATTATTATTATTATTATTATTAGTAGTAGTAGTAGTAGTAGTAGTGAAATAAAAATATTTTACAATGCTATTATACATATTGTACTGTTTACATTCATTCATTCATTCATTTTCTTGTCGGCTTAGTCCCTTTATTAATCCGGGGTCGCCACAGCAACCACCAACTTATCCAGCAAGTTTTTACGCAGCGGATGCCCTTCCAGCCGCAACCCATCTCTGGGAAACATCCACACACACACTCATACACTACGGACAGTTTAGCCTACCCAATTTACCTGTACCGCATGTCTGGACTGTGGGGGAAACCGGAGCACCCAGAGGAAACCTATGCAAACACAGGGAGAACATGCAAACTCCACACAGAAACGGCAACTGAGCCGAGGATCAAACCAGCGACCTTCTTGCTGTGTGGCGAACATGATACCCACTGCACCACTGTGTCGCCGTACTGACATATAAATGCCAATTAATCTATATACCTTATGAAAATGTATAAATATGTACCTATTTATAAATATGTGTGTAAAATATGTCTCTCTCTCTCTCTACATATATATATATATATATATATATATATATATATATATACATACACATACATACACATACAATACAATACATTTTCTTGTGTCTGTGTTTATTTATGTGTGTGTATATGTACTCATTCATTTTCTTTTCGGCTTATTCCCTTTATTAAACTTTGGTCGCCACAGCGGAATGAACCGCCAACTTTACGCAGCGGATGCCCTTCCAACTGCAACCTATCTCTGGGAAAGATCCACAGTCATACACTATACACTATATACTACTACTTCTACTACTAATAATAATAATAATAATAACAATAACAAAATTATTATTATTATTTTTATTATTATTAATTATTATTATTATTAATATTAAGCTTATTGTTGGTATTTTATAAAAAAAATAGATATTTTACAAGACGCTTATACAACTTGTTCTTGTCTATCACAGTAAAATAATACACAAATTAAACACCAGCATTTTCAGGCTAGGTACCACTAGTTAATTTTGACACAGCAGAACAGTTGTTCCAATGCACTCTTGGCACATTTGGTGGCGCTTTATCTCAGCGGTCTTTGAGAGTGCGTTAAAATCTTACTTGGGTCTTGTAGACAATGTTCCCATCTATCAGCAAACCCAGAATAATATCAATGTACTCTACCAATTTTAGGTTATGGATCTCTGAACTTGCCATAAATTGCAATACAGCAAGGCAAAAACAGCTATGTACCGTTGCACTCTTTGCACAATTGGTGGCGCTATATCTCAGCAGTCTCTGAGGGTGCGTTGAATATCTCACTGGGGTCTTATAAACAATGTTCCCATCTATCAGCAAACCCAGATTTATACCATATTACTGTACCATTTTCTGACTATTGACCTCTAAACTTGCCAAAAATCGCAATACAGCAAGGCAAAAACTGCAAAAATTGCACTCTTTGCACAATTGGTGGGGCTATTTCTCAGTAGTCTTTGAGGGTGCGTTGAATATCTCACTGGGGTCTTGTAGACAATGTTCCCATCTATCAGCAAACCCAGATTCATACCACATTACTGTACCAACTTTAAGTTATTGACCTCTGAACTTGCCAAAAATCGCAATACAGCGAGGCAAAAACAGTTATGTACCATTGCACTCTGGGCACAATTGGTGGCGCTATATCTCATCAGTCTCTGAGGGTGCGTTGAATATCTCACTGGGGTCTTATAAACAATGCTCCCATCTATCAGCAAACCCAGATTTATACCACATTACTGTACCAATTTTAAGTTATTGACCTCTGAACTTGCCAAAAATCGCAATACAGCGAGGCAAAAACAGTTATGTACCATTGCACTCTGGGCACAATTGGTGGCGCTATATCTCAGCAGTCTCTGAGGGTGCGTTGAATATCTCACTGGGGTCTTATAAACAATGTTCCAATCTATCAGCAAACCCAGATTCATACCACATTACTGTACCAACTTTAAGTTATTGACCTCTGAACTTGCCAAAAATCGCAATACAGCGAGGCAAGAACAGTTATGTACCATTGCACTCTGGGCACAATTGGTGGCGCTATATCTCAGCAGTCTCTGAGGGTGCGTTGAATATCTCACTGGGGTCTTATAAACAATGTTCCAATCTATCAGCAAACCCAGATTCATACCACATTACTGTACATATTTTAAGTTATTGACCTCTGAACTTGCCAAAATCGCAATACAGCAAGGCAAAAACTGCTATGTACCATTGCACTCTGGGCACAATTGGTGGCACTATATCTCAGCAGTCTCTGAGGGTGCGTTGAATTTCTCACTGGGGTCTTATAAACAATGTTCCCATCTATCAGCAAACCCAGATTCATACCACATTAATGTACCAATTTTAAGTTATTGACCTCTGAACTTGCCAAAAATCGCAATACAGCAAGGCAAAAACTGCTATTCACCATTGCACTCTTTGCACAATTGGTGGCGGTATTTCTCAGTAGTCTTTGAGGGTGCGTTGAATATCTCACTGGGGTCTTGTAGACAATGTTCCAATCTATCAGCAAACCCAGATTCATACCACATTACTGTACCAAGTTTAAGTTATTGACCTCTGAATATGCAAAAAATCGCAATACAGCTATGTACCGTTGCACTCTGGGCACAATTGGTGGCGCTATATCTCAGCAGTCTCTGAGGGTGCGTTGAATATCTCACTGGGGTCTTATAAACAATGTTCCCATCTATCAGCAAACCCAGATTCATACCACATTACTGTACCAATTTTAAGTTATTGACCTCTGAACTTGCCAAAAATCGCAATACAGCAAGGCAAAAACAGTTATGTACCGTTGCACTCTGGGCACAATTGGTGGCGCTATATCTCAGCAGTCTCTGAGGGTGCGTTGAATATCTCACTGGGGTCTTATAAACAATGTTCCCATCTATCAGCAAACCCAGATTCATACCACATTAATGTACCAATTTTAAGTTATTGACCTCTGAACTTGCCAAAAATCGCAATACAGCAAGGCAAAAACTGCTATTCACCATTGCACTCTTTGCACAATTGGTGGCGGTATTTCTCAGTAGTCTTTGAGGGTGCGTTGAATATCTCACTGGGGTCTTGTAGACAATGTTCCAATCTATCAGCAAACCCAGATTCATACCACATTACTGTACCAAGTTTAAGTTATTGACCTCTGAATATGCAAAAAATCGCAATACAGCTATGTACCGTTGCACTCTGGGCACAATTGGTGGCGCTATATCTCAGCAGTCTCTGAGGGTGCGTTGAATATCTCACTGGGGTCTTATAAACAATGTTCCCATCTATCAGCAAACCCAGATTCATACCACATTACTGTACCAATTTTAAGTTATTGACCTCTGAACTTGCCAAAAATCGCAATACAGCAAGGCAAAAAACAGTTATGTACCGTTGCACTCTGGGCACAATTGGTGGCGCTATATCTCAGCAGTCTCTGAGGGTGCGTTGAATATCTCACTGGGGTCTTATAAACAATGTTCCAATCTATCAGCAAACCCAGATTCATACCACATTACTGTACCAATTTTAAGTTATTGACCTCTGAACTTGCCAAAAATCGCAATACAGCAAGGCAAAAGCAGTAATGTACCAATGCACTCTGGGCACAATTGGTGGCGCTATATCTCAGCAGTCTCTGAGGGTGCGTTGAATATCTCACTGGGGTCTTATAAACAATGTTCCCATCTATCAGCAAACCCAGATTTATACCACATTACTGTACCAATTTTAAGTTATTGACCTCTGAATATGCCAAAAATCGCAATACAGCGAGGCAAAAAGTTACCATTGCACTCTGGGCACAATTGGTGGCGCTATTTCTCAGTAGTCTTTGAGGGTGCGTTGAATATCTCACTGGAGTCTTGTAGACAATGTTCCCATCTATCAGCAAACCCAGATTTATACCATATTACTGTACCAATTTTAAGTTATTGACCTCTGAATATGCAAAAAATCGCAATACAGCTATGTACCATTGCACTCTGGGCACAGTTGGTGGCGCTATATCTCAGCAGTCTCTGAGGGTGCGTTGAATATCTCACTGGGGTCTTATAAACAATGTTCCAATCTAATAGCAAACCCAGATTTATAACACATTACTGTACATATTTTAAGTTATTGACCTCTGAACTTGCCAAAAATCGCAATACAGCAAGGCAAAAACTGCTATGCACCATTGCACTCTTTGCACAATTGGTGGCGCTATTTCTCAGTAGTCTTTTAGGGTGCGTTGAATATCTCACTGGGGTCTTGTAGACAATGTTCCAATCTATCAGCAAACCCAGATTCATACCACATTACTGTACCAATTTTAAGTTATTGACCTCTGAATATGCCAAAAATCGCAATACAGCGAGGCAAAAACAGTTATGTACCATTGCACTCTGGGCACAATTGGTGGCGCTATATCTCAGCAGTCTCTGAGGGTGCGTTGAATATCTCACTGGGGTCTTATAAACAATGTTCCCATCTATCAGCAAACCCAGATTCATACCACATTACTGTACCAATTTCAAGTTATTGACCTCTGAACTTGCCAAAAATCGCAATACAAGGCAAAAACAGTTATGTACCATTGCACTCTGGGCACAATTGGTGGCGCTATATCTCAGCAGTCTCTGAGGGTGCGTTGAAAATCTCACTGGGGTCTTATAAACAATGTTCCAATCTATCAGCAAACCCAGATTTATACCACATTACTGTACATATTTTAAGTTATTGACCTCTGAACTTGCCAAAAATCGCAATACAGCAAGGCAAAAACTGCTATGCACCATTGCACTCTTTGCACAATTGGTGGCGCTATTTCTCAGCAGTCTCTGAGGGTGCGTTGAATATCTCACTGGGGTCTTGTAGACAATGTTCCAATCTATCAGCAAACCCAGATTCATACCACATTACTGTACCAATTTTAAGTTATTGACCTCTGAACTTGCCAAAAATCGCAATACAGCAAGGCAAAAACAGCTGTACCATCGCACTCTTGGCAGTATTGGTGGTGCTGTATCTCATCTGTCTGAGAGGTTGCGTTGAATATCTCACATGGGGACTTGTAGGAAATGTTCACTTCAATCAGCAAACCCAGATTCATACCAGTTTATTCCACCAGTTTCAGGTTATTGACCTCTAAACTTATAAATCATAAATCACAATACAGCAATGACAATACAGCCATATCATTGCAACTGTGTCTTGTGGACTATTACCCCACCTATTAGCAAACCAGATTTATACCAACTCACTCTACCAATTTAAGGTTATTACAGTACACTCAAACCAATACACAAATTCACACCAGTTTACTAAACCATTTTCAGTTTATTGACCCCTATTTGTCAAAAATCACAAGTTCTGTTAATGTCCAATGTACTGAAAGTGGTAAATCAAGATTAAATCCCACCAAAAAGACTGAACATTTAATTGTGTCTAACTGTGCAAATGTATTAATTCAGACCATTTTTATTGCTTAATCTTTTGTTATAAGAACATATGTGCTTTTTCTGTGCTTTTTCGCAGATGTCAATAAAACATGTAACTACGGTTCTGAAAAGTGTCAAATCTATTGGATCAGATGGGATTGGTTTCAACCGTTATATTTTGGTTAATTTGTTTTCAGTTTTTAATTTTTTTTTTCCAAACGAAATAATCATTAAATAATTCAGGCCCTAACATTATTTAGACTTAGAACTTAGACTTAAAACTCTATTTAGCTCTGACGTTGTTTTTAAAATATGTCCTGAATTTTTTTACAGTATATCTGATATTATTTTTTTCTTCTGGAGAAAGTCTTATTTTTTATTTCGACAAGAATAAAAGCCGTTTTGTGTGTGTGTGTGTGTAAAAACATTTCACGTTCAATAATATTAGCCCCTTTAAGCTTAGCCTAGACTTCCTTCATTACCATAACCTGCCTAGTTAGCCCAATTAACCTATATTGAAGCCTTTAATTGTCACTTTAAGCTGTATCGAAGTGTCTTGAAGAACATCTAGTAAAATACTGTTTACTATCATCTTGTCATAGATAAAATAAATCAGTAATTAGGGATGAGTTATCAAAACTACTATGATTAGAAATGTGTTAAAAAATCTTCTCTTCGTTCGAGAGTAATTGGTAGGAAAAATAACGGGGGCTAATAATTCATGGGGGGGGGGGGGGGGGGGGGGGGGGTTCAAATAATTCTGACTTCAACTGTAAATATGTATATATATTTTTTAAACCGCAAATTCACATTGGCTAAAACGCGAAGCACGCAAGGCATGAATGCAAAAAGAAAACGACTTTTAACTTGTTAATATTGTTAGGGCAGCGCGGTGGTAGTGCTGTCGGCTCACAGCAAGAAGGTCGCTGATTCGAGCCTCGGCTGGGTCAGCTGGCCTTTCTGTGAGGAGATTGCATGTTCTCCCTGAATTCGCGTGGATTTCCTCCAGGTGCTCTGGTTGCCCCCACAGTCCAAATATATGCGGTACAGGTGAATTGGATAAGCTAAATTATCAGTGACTGTGAATGAGTGTTTATGAATTTTTCCCAGAGATGGGTTGCAGCTGAAAGGGCCTCCGTTGCGTAAAACATATGCAAATGAAATGAATGAATGAATGAATGAATGGATGAATAAATGAATGAATGAATAGCGTGCCCATCTTCAAGCATTTTCTGCTGAGTTCTCAAAGTAAAATGAGATTAGATACGCTATTTCAGTGCTGAAAATATAAAGTTTGGAAGGCCTGTCTAGCTTATTGTAGTCAAAAGACTTGATTAAAGCAATTAAAGTGAAATTGCACTTGGACTATGGATGACTTTGTCATTAACAGCAAAAACTCTTTGTTTTTGGTCATACAGTTGACAATAAAACATTAGCCTTTGTAAATATTTTTTCGTTTATTTAGGCAAACATTTAGTGTTTTGCCCTTTTGATTTTGCAATTCATTTAACCTTAAATGTTATTTGTTCTTCTTCATTTTGTAGATAACTGACCAACAATAATGTATTGAAATTAAGATAGAATTGATTACACCAAACAATTTTTTTTGTAAAAAGACAACAATTTTTTTTTTATAAAAGTATGAAATTATTAACAATAATTAATAAGCACATATGACAAAATTGAAAAACAAGTGAAACAAGTAATTGGATATTTAAACAAAAAGATAATAAAATGCAACAGTTTACCTTGCAAGAGAGCAAATGGGTGTTTTGATGCAACAGTCCCAGTCTTTTTTTTAAATATGGTTTTGTTAACACTGTAACCTCCAGAAATCTACTAAAATTAAAAACATATTCTGGGAATATATCTAGTTAATCAACTTAAAGTTTATTTATTTTATTTTTTTCGAGATGTTTTTATATTTTATCATTACTTGGCACTATTATTTATCTGAAACCAGCATAGCTGTGGCACAGTAGGTAGTGCTGTCGCCTCACATCAAGAGGGTTGCTGATTCGAGCCACGGCTAGGTCAGTTGGCATTTCTGTGTGGAGTTTGCATGTTCTCTCCGCATTCGCGTGAGTTTCCTCCGGGTGCTGTGGTTTCCCCCACAGTCCAAAGACATGCGGTACAGGTGAATTGGGTAGGCTAAATTGTCCCTGTGTATGAGTGTGAATAAGTGCAGCTAGAAGGACATCCACTGCGTAAAATATGTGCTGGATAAGTTGGCGGTTCATTCCACTGTGGTAACTCCTTATTAATATATGGAGTAAGCGGAAAAGAAAATGAATGAATGAATGAATGAATGAATGAATGAATGAATGAATGAATGAATGAAACTACTTTGTGGGGGTTAGCTTGTCCAACCTGATAAAGAGAAATTGTCAGTGTTTTTTTTTATGACGAATGTTTAACAATCAAAACCATACAAAAATCTTGCAATTATGACATTCACATATAGAAAAACATAGGAAAAGAATAATAATAAAAAACAAGAAGAGTAGGTTACATTAATATTTGCAATAGAAAAGTTTTTTTATATCTATATATATAGTTTTGGTTGCTTTTCTACTTAAACGTCTTTTAAGTGTTTCAAAATAAATCTTTAACTCTGCCTTGAAATTGGTTCATTGGACGTATAATCTGTCCATTAATATTAGTGTATGTAATTACCTAATTAAATTAAAAGGTCTTACATAAAATTGTGACTATCTTTCTTGCATATTTACAGAATATTTTATATATTTTCATATAAAATATTTTCATTATTTAACAGATGTAATACCTCTATTAATTGCATTCTTTCTATTTCATAAACTTTGCAATAAATTGATTCGTGAAAAATTGTATTTGTGAATTTTGTATGTTTGTGCAAGTATTATGAGTGTTCAAACCCAATGAGTTTATTGATGTAAGAAAGTTACAGGGGCACTAGACCTGGTGACTGAGTTTAGTCGCACTTATTCTTTTCATTATGCTATTTATTCAATTATTTATTGTTACTTTGCATTACTGTCTAAGTTACCGACTTAATATACTTTTTTATAGCAATGATAATATGCACAGTTTCACTACTGTTTTTTTAAAAGAAGGTATGCAAGGATATAAACACAGATGGATCATGGCTTCGGCACCAAACAAGTGGTATAAAGTATTTTATTCTTTTATTTAGTCCTTATTAAATTCCGTTTTTATTTCAAATAATATAAATGTTTAAAGTTTTTTGGAAAAGACATCTAACTATGCCCACATGCAAACCCATGCAAAGAACCATCAACCTATCCAGCATATGTTTTAAGCTGCGGATGCCCTTCAGCTGCAACCCATCACATTACTGGGAAACACAGTCTTGCATTCACACATATACACTATGGCCAATTTTGTTTATTCAGTTCACTTATATATGTATTTGAAACCGGAGCACCTGGAGGAAACCGATGACAACACAAGGAGAACATGCAAACTCCACACAGAAATGCCGACTGGCCCAGCTGGGGCTCGAACTCTTGTGCTGATTCAAATTTTATGCATTTGCAATTTTTACCTGTACACCAACTGTAAAAATAAATGATCAAATAGTCTTGACAGCATATGTTATTAGTTTATTGTGACTTAAAAACATTCATTCATTCATTCATACATTTTCTTTCAATCCCTTTATTAACCTGGAGTCGCCACAGCGGAATGAACCGCCAACTTATCCAGTGTATGTTTTAGGCAGCGGACGCCCTTCCAGTCGCAACCCATCCCTGGGAAACAACCATACACTCTCATTCACACACATACATACGAACAATTTCAGCTTACCAATCTGTTGATTTTAATGCTTAATGTAATTTTTGCACATTTGTCTTAAGTGCTTTAAGCATTATTAATGTTTAAAAAAATTGAATATTTTGTAATTGTGTCTGGTGTAATGTCAGTAGTACTAAGAACAATTGGCTTTCTTAACAATATGCAGGTCAGACACTTAAATTAGTTTTTTACATGTATGTTCATGTGCTTTGTCATTTTAAATGTTTTTTTTTAAATAAGATAATTTAAATGATTGAAAAGTAATGTTTTTACAATTAAAAAAAATGTTTTAAGCATCTCCAATGTTTTAAATAAAGAGTGTTTATTTTGTTAATATTTTGTAATTGTGTCTTTTTATGTCAATAGTACTAAATATATATATATATATATATATATATGTATATATATATATATATATATATATATATATATATATATATATATATATATATATATATATATATATATATATAATATCAATAAAATATTTAAGATAAAATTAAAAGGTTTACAGTAGTTAACTGTTTACTTTTTTTACAGTAATTAACCATTTTCAGACACTACGGTAACATGCTGTAAACTGATTTACGGTTGTAAACTGTAAAGCTCAAATACAGCAACAGCTTTTTACATCAGGCCTTTACACACAAATTAAGCAGTTAAAAAGTTTACAAACATTTAATGTTCCTTTGAAATGACCTTTGGTGCAATAAATAATCATAAATAATTAAAAATGTTAAAATATTATTTAAATGTATTTTATAACTATGAAATTTAATTACTAAATAATAAAGCCTTAACTTGCCTAGAAATGCTCCACTTTACCACGGTAAAATAATGCCCCCACTTATGCAATATTAGAACCTGGTTTATATAACCATGGAAAATATGTACACGCAATAACATCAAAGTTGCATATTTGTAAAATAAAGAAAATAAACAAGATGTGCTTTCTCTCATGCAGCCTCCGTAAAAAAAGCACGTCAGCAAAGAACTGGCTACTTGACGAAAAGAAATGCATGCAGTGTTGGAAATGTTGGTCGGGCTTCTCGCTTTTTTAGATTAAAAAAAAAAAAGATCTCAGAATAACCTACTGGCCTAGGCTATTTTAATATCTAAAACAATAAAGCATCAAAAACAAAACTTATATCAGCACATACAAAGTAAAATATTTTAGAATATCATACATGTGGGGTGGCTGGTGATGGCATTATCTTTAATTTAATATTTAATATTTTAATATTAGAAGCAGCACTAACAAAACTTTCCTAGGTACAATCCAGCACAAAGGAAACAAGACTATTTTGGTAAATAGGGAGCAACTGAAGTCAAGAGACCTCTAAACGATCTAATATTTTTTTAGGCCTACAAATAATATGTTTTGGCAGCACAAACGAGCAAAAGCTGTGAGGAAAAGAAAATAACAAATTCGTAAACGAATATAAATATCCGATGTTCATTTCCACCGAACAAATATTTTGGTTATATCTAAACAACTAAAACCGATAAAGTGTTTATTTAACTCCACGATCCAGCACAAATCGAGTAAACAGAAACGAATGTCATCAGTTTGGTGTGATTTAGAGAAAATAATGGGATTGAGAGTGACATCGCGGATCTCGAAGTGTTTTTATTAAGCAATATGTAAACAATAAAAATGAATGAAGTGTTTATTTTAAGGGCACAAATCAAGCACAAAGGAATGACACCAGTGTGGCATGATTTAGGGAAAATAATGGGATGGAGTAACGTTGCGGCTCCCGAAGTGTTTTGATTAGGCAATATCTAAATAATGAAAATAGATCGAGTAAATTGGTATGAATCTGGATTTGCTGAAAGATTGAAATGTTGTCTACAAGACCCTAGTGAGCTATTCAGCGCACCCTTAAGGACTGCTGAGATATAGCGCCACCAATTGGGCCAAGAGTGCAATGGTACATAGCTGTTTTTGTATTGCTTTATTGCGATATATGACAAGTTCAGAGGTCAATAAACTGAAAATGGTGCAGTAATTTCGTATAAATCTGGGTTTGGTAATAGATGGGAACATTGTCTACAAGACCCCAGTGAGATAATCAGCGCACCCTCAAAAACTGTTGAGATATCGTGCCACCAATTGAGTGAAATGGTACATTGTTGTATTATGATTTATTGAGTTTAGAGGTCAATAACCAAAAAATGGTACAGTAATGTAATATGAATCTGTGTGTGCTAATAGATGGGAACATGGTCTACAAGACCCAAATGAGATGTTCAACACACCCTCAGAGACTGCTGAGATATAGCGCCACCAATTGTGACAAGAGTGCAATAGTATAACTGTTTTTGCCCTGCTATGTTGCGATATATGGCAAGTTTAGAGGTCAATAATCAGAAAATGGTACAGTATTGTATTATGAATCTGGATTTGCTGATAGATTGGACCATTGTCTACAAGACCCCAGTGAGATATTCAACGCACCCTAAAAGACTACTGAGAAATAGCGCCACCAATTGTGCAAAGAGTGCAATGGTGC